>NC_048593.1:24467400-24479900 GCF_013265735.2 Oncorhynchus mykiss
GTAATTCGTGAACGTTAGATTCTGAAGCACGCTGCTATAATGGTTCAATTTATAATTAATCATATCTGATTTGCCTGATTGCCATAAACTTGGGAAATATACATTTGGGGGGATTGGGGGGTGCAGCAGACTTTTTTAAAACATTAAGTATTTATGATGCTTGATAGACGTATAAACTGCGAAAAAAGCATCGCCTTGAATATTGATTATTGCTAATTAAAGTTGCTTCCTCTGGACAGCCCTCCTTTTCACAACTCTCCTATTTATGACTCCTCGTGGCATTTCTCTGCTTGTGGTTCGGTCTACCAATTAGCTGTGGGGAGCTTAAACAAGCCAGTCATTAGTTGTAATTAGGAAGTGGTTAATTGCGATACATTAAAGGCGAGGCCCATCACGGTGAAGGATGGTTGTTGTCGCCACTACTGGAAACAGGGTCATGCTCACAACAAATACTCCCCGAGTGTTTTTTGTCTTGGTGTTTATAGTGCCTTCTCTCTCTCTTTGGTTGTTTTAGGCCCTCCATTTTTTATTAACTTCTAGCTGAAGCTCTTCTGTGTTAGAAAACCTCTCTAATACAGTCATTGAGCCTCCACAGATCTCACTAGACTGAGGCTGGGGTCTAGAATATTGGCCATACAGCTGCTTCTCTGGGTTACAGTGTGGAAGGAGGGTACACGTACAACAGAGAGAAACAGAAAGTGATAAAGAATCACTTAGACTGAAATCATTCAGTGAGTCTCTCAACTTGGAATTGGGGCTCTGCATACATCGTAGTAGATTATAGAGTCTGTGTTCTCGTGGCTGATATTTTACATGAGAGTGAGGTGAACCCGACACTAACCTCATGCTCAGTCTCTAGTGTGCCGTGGTACAGTGGAGCATGTCAGACAAAGAAATTAAAGATGGCAGTTTACAGGGAAACATCGGCTTCTCCGGGTAACACAACTCTAAGAGAATTTGACAAATTGATTTAAAAGCATGAAATACGTTCCCCAATCCACAAACAGTCCCCTCACCTTTTAAAACGTATTTATCTCCTTGTCTCTCTCCATCTGTCTCTTTGGGAGTGTGCACGCTTTTGTGTGTGTGTGTGTGTGTGTGTGTGTGTGTGTGTGTGTGTGTGTGTGTGTGTGTGTGTGTGTGTGTGTGTGTGTGTGTGTGTGTGTGTGTGTGTGTGTGTGTGTGTGTGTTGATGTATTCAGTATTACTCCATGCATTTTTTATGTCGCAACAGGGCTTTCATCGACTGCTGCTATCAATTGGTTCATTTCTTAGATTTTCTTTTGCACTGGCTTGTTTGGTGTGTGAGTGTGTGTGTGTGTGTGTGTGTTACTAAATTGCTCCATCCCCCATGTACAAAGTATGTGTTTGTTCAAAGGGAGACTGTGGCTATTCCTTTGTTGCCCTCCACTGTCCCACATTAGGAATCAGACGTTATTCCCCAGGCAGCCCAGGGTTTCAGACGCCCCACTAATTGGCTGTAATCCCCTTTTTAAATGTGAAAGCCCGCTAGCCTCCAGTCTCACAGTTTACAAGCAATTAATGCATGGAACACCAATATCGCTGGTCACAACTGGTGTCTCAATATTCTGATCTCGGCCCATTTCTGGGGTGGTTGACTCTTTCAACGTCATGGACCCAGTGTAAACAGACATGCAGCGGGGCCTGGTGGGGGTGAAGTTTGGAGGAGGGATTTGGTCGGAATTGTCAAGTGTCCGTGGAGACGTGGGCTTTTGGAATGGAGGGATTGTTCCCAGGCACTGATGAAATAATAATGCACACAGAGTTTGGAGGGGCTGAAATTTGCACATGAAAATCGTCTCTCTTTGCGCTCCTTGCGTATAATGTGCCGCCGATGACAATCCCTGCCGCTCACAGTTTATATGCAAATAACTTCCCTCTCTGATCCTCCTCCTCCTCCTCAGAGAGTCGCCAGCCGAGAGAGATAGAAGAGAAAAAGAGATAAGGTGGATGAAACAGAAAAGAGGGGCTTTTTTGTTGTGTTTTGTTTTCGTTTGTCTTGTTTATTTTTAAAAGTATTTTTAAGAGATGATAATATATTAACATTTTACCATTTGTTTTTCCCGAAAGGAGATATGCAGAGTCTCTGTACATTTTGGAAATTAGAGACTTTTCCTTTGTGTTTAATTGGAACATATCGCTGGGCAAAAACATATCTAATAAAATCTGTTGTGTAAATGAAATGTTAAGTAATAATTATATTATTTTAGTCTACAAACATCTCTCCTTCACCTCTGTTTTATTTATCTTCTGTCCACCTGTACTTTGTCTTACCCTCTCTGGTCTCTCCATTCTCTATCCTCCTTTCTCTGTGTCTCCATTCTCTATCCTCCTTCCTCTGGTCTCTCCATTCTCTATCCTCCTTCCTCTGTCTCTCCATTCTCTATCCTCCTTCCTCTGTCTCTCCATTCTCTATCCTCCTTCCTCTGGTCTCTCCATTCTCTATCCTCCTTCCTCTGTCTCTCCATTCTCTATCCTCCTTCCGCTGTCTCTCCATTCTCTATCCTCCTTCCTCTGTCTCTCCATTCTCTATCCTCCTTCCTCTGTCTCTCCATTCTCTATCCTCCTTCCTCTGTCTCTACATTCTCTATCCTCCTTCCTCTGTCTCTACATCCACTGCCCTCAGCCTCCCGCTTGGCCTTCCTGTAGAGTTCTAAGGCCTGCTCCTCTCAGACGAAAGAGAATAGGAGA
The DNA here is from genome assembly GCF_013265735.2 of Oncorhynchus mykiss. Lineage (NCBI taxonomy): Eukaryota > Metazoa > Chordata > Actinopteri > Salmoniformes > Salmonidae > Oncorhynchus > Oncorhynchus mykiss. The sequence goes on from NC_048593.1 coordinate 24,470,113, forward strand.
GGAGGATAGAGGGAGGACAAGATTGAGGGGGGAAGGGGGGGTGAAAAGAGAGGAGGCATGTCAGCCTGCTCTCCTCAGTCACGGACAGTTAGTTAAAGCAAACACGGGTGGGCCCCCGAGAGACCGCGGGGCGGCGGGGAGTGCCAATCACGGCCGAGCCCAGGGCATTCCTGAGCACTGCACGCCTTAAGCAACTTTTTATTAATTTAATAAACATCCCAGAGAAACTGAGTGGTATGGACGCCTCTGTTTCTGTATGATATGTTAGATTAAAGAATAAAGACAGACACAAATGTCAAGTTCAATAGCCTTGTTCAAGCATTGTACAAGTCCCTACATACGGGGTCCAGGGAACAGCCCAGCTAGTCGATTACCTATCAACTAGACTCTGTAATAGCCTCCTCCCATCTGACACCACCCACCAGCCATTAACCACCAACCACCAACCACCAGCCACCAGCCTCCAGCCTCCAGTCTCCAGCCACCAGCCACCAGCCACCATCCACCAGCCTCCAGCCTCCAGCCTCCAGCCACCAGCCACCAGCCACCAGCCACCAGCCTCCAGCCTCCAACCACCAGCCACCAGCCTCCAGCCTCCTCCCACCTGACACCACCCACCAGCCTCCAGCCTCCAGCCTCCAACCACCAGCCACCAGCCACCAGCCTCCAGCCTCCTCCCACCTGACACCACCCACCAGCCTCCAGCCACCAGCCACCAGCCTTCAGCCACCAGCCTCCAACCACCAGCCACCAGCCACCAGCCTCCAGCCTCCTCCCACCTGACACCAGCCACCAGCCTCCAACCACCAGCCACCAGCCTCCAGCCTCCAGCCACCAACCACCAGCCACCAGCCACCAGCCTCCAACCACCAACCACCAGCCACCAGCCTCCAGCCACCAGCCACCAGCCACCAGCCACTCATTTTCTTTCACATACACACACATTTACTGAGGTAGTAGGCCGAAATAAACACATTTATTTATTCTAAACCTCAGACCGTATTGATTAAAATTCTGTGGGCATTGTGTTATGCACCGGGGTCCGACAGAGAGCATGTAGCATTAGGAAAATAATAATTATCTCTCTTTTATGATTGTTTCTTCTTGCTCTGACTGCTTTTGGTGGGCAGCAGTGGCAATGGGAGTCATTATAGTTTTTGTATCGCTTGGGAGCAATTTTAACAAGTATGTGGTGATTTTCACAACCATTAGTACACAACTCAAAAAATAATGTAAATACATCTTAGCTATTTCAAAACTAAGCACATTTTCTATTTCACCAAACATAATCAGTGTTTCATCCTGAAATACATATTTCACATTGCAATACATGTTCATATACAGTAATTCCCACTCACAATGCAATGCTCACATTACATTTCATATGATTCTCTTCTCTTTTGTTGAAATACATTTGACTATGAGTTCATCCGACTGCTCTTAACTGATGATCACTTAAACCTACAGATTTGACATGTAAACTGGTTTGTCTACTAAAAAATTTGAGAGCTACATAATGAACATGTACAGTTGAAGTCGGAAGTTTACATACACTTTAGCCAAATACATTTAAACTCAGTTTTCACAATTCCTGACATTTAATCCTAGTAAACATTCCCTGTCTTAGGTCAGTTAGGTTCACCACTATATTTTAAGAATGTGAAATGTCAGAATAATAGTAGAGAGAATGATTTATTTCAGCTTTTATTTCTTTCATCACATTCCCAGTGGGTCAGAAGTTTACATACAGTCAATTAGTATTTGGTAGCATTGCCTTTAAATTGTTTTACATGGGTCAAATGTTTTGGGAAGCCTTTCACAAGCTTCCCACAATGAGATGGGTGAATTTTGGACCATTCCTCCTGACAGAGCTGGTGTAACTGAGTCAGGTTTGTCGGCCTCCTTGTTCGCACACACTTTTTCAGTTCTGCCCACAAATTCTCTATAGGATTGAGGTTAGGGCTTTGTGATGGCCACTCCAATACCTTGGCTTTGTTGTCCTTAAGCCATTTTGCCACAACTTTGGAAGTATGCTTGGGGTCATTGTCCATTTGGAAGACCCATTTGCGACCAAGCTTTAACTTTCTGACTGATGTCTTGAGATGTTGCTTCAATATATCCACATCATTTTCCTGCCTCATGATTTCATCTATTTTTTGAAGTGCACCCATTCCTCCTGCAGCCAAGCACCCCCACAACATGATGCTGCCACCCCCGTGCTTCATGGTTTGGATGGTGTTCTTCGGCTTGCAAGCCTCCCCCTTTTACCTCCAAACATAACGATGGTTATTATGGCCAAACAGTTCTATTTTTGTTTCATCAGATCAGAGGACAAAGGGCAAAGAGGCACTGAGGTTGAAGGTGGGCCTTGAAATACATACAGATTCACTCAAATTATATCAATTACCCTAATAGAAGCTTCTAAAGCCATGCCATCATTTTCTGGAATTTTTCAAGCTGTTTAAAGGCACAGTCAACTTAGTGTATGTAAACTTCTGACCCACTGAAATTGTGATACAGTAAATTATAAGTAAAATAATCTGTCTGTAAACAATTGTTGAAAAATTAGTCGTGTCATGCACTAAGTAGATGTCCTAACCGACTTGCCAAAAACTATAGTTTGTTAACAATAAATTTGTGGAGTGGTTTAAAAACAAGTTTTAAGGACTCCAACCTTAGTGTATATAAACTTCTGACTTCAACTGTATATCTGTAAAGTAGAAACATAAAAAGCATGATATATATTCAAATCTAGTACTATGATGATGACTATTATGATTTTACTTCACAGTAAATAAAAAATAAATCTGATATTGACAAGATCAGAGATGTATGTAACAAATAAAATAAAAGTTTATTGGTCGCATACCTAGATGTTACATCTGCTTGAGTTTTAGTTCCAACAGTGCAGTAATACAATATCAATACAATACCAATATGCAAATAATCCAGAAAGTCCAAAACAAGAAGGAAATGCATCCCCCATACATTAAACATGTATCCAAAATGTTGCAGGGGTCTTTTTGATGCATTGGCCAATACAGTACTGTAGCAGACACTTTTATCCAGACTGACAACAGCGAGAATCAATTTTAAAAATAAAAAAAATGTATTCACATTTTCGAACAGTCTTATAATTTATATTTTCCAACGAGGCTATACATTTGGGTGAGGTTTTTTTCTTACCTGAGTAGCCTCGTTTCACTACCAAAAATAAAATGAAACCATCTAGTGTTCAGCGAAATAACAACGCAATGTCAAATACAGGTAGCCTTGTCAAATAATTCACATCCAATCACATTAACCGTTACACTCTCGCGAGAATTCCACTAACGGGAATGCCTGACCACTTGAAAGATGTTTTGGACACTACAGTGAAAATGGTTAACTTTGTTAATAAAGCAAGGCCCCTGAACTCTCGTGTATTTTTTGCACTATGCCATGATATGGGCAGCGACCATGTAACACTTTTACATACAACAATTGTGCGCTGGTTATCAAGGGGCAAACTATTGAGGCATTTATTTTTTTTAATTGAGAGACGAGCTTAAAGTTTTCTTTACTGACCATAATTTTCACTTGTCTGACCTCTTGCATTATATCCTGCAACACTAACTCAAAAAAGTTCTGGGACACTGTAAAGTCCATGGAGAATAAGAACACCTCCTCCCAGCTGCCCACTGCACTGAAGATAGGAAACACTGTCACCACTGATAAATCCACCATAATTGAGAATTTCAATAAGCATTTTTCTACGGCTGGCCATGCTTTCCACCTGGCTACTCCTACCCCGGTCAACAGCACTGCACCCCCCACAACAACTCGCCCAAGCCTCGCCCACTCCCCATTTCTCCTTCTCCCAAATCTGCTCAGCTGATGTTCTGAATGAGCTGCAAAATCTGGACCCCTACAAATCAGCCGGGCTAGACAATCTGGACCCTTTCTTTCTAAAATTATCTGCCAAAATTGTTGCCACCCCTATTACTAGCCTGTTCAACCTCTCTTTCGTGTCGTCTGAGATTCCCAAAGATTGGAAAGCAGCTGCGGTCTTCCCCCTCTTCAAAGGGGGTGACACTCTTGACCCAAACTGCTACAGACCTATATCTACCCTACCATGCCTTTCTAAGGTATTCGAAAGCCAAGTCAACAAACAGATTACCGACCATTTCGAATCTCACCATACCTTCTCTGCTATGCAATCTGGTTTCAGAGCTGGTCATGGGTGCACCTCAGCCACGCTCAAGGTCCTAAATGATATCTTAACCGCCATCGATAAGAAACATTACTGTGCAGCCGTATTCATTGATCTGGCCAAGGCTTGACTCTGTCAATCACCACATCCTCATCGGCAGACTCGACAGCCTTGGTTTCTCAAATGATTGCCTCGCCTGGTTCACCAACTACTTCTCTGATAGAGTTCAGTGTGTCAAATCGGAGGGTCTGCTTTCCGGACCTTTGGCAGTCTCTATGGGGGTGCCATAGGGTTCAATTCTTGGACCGACTCTCTTCTCTGTATACATCAATGAGGTCGCTCTTGCTGCTGGTGAGTCTCTGATCCACCTCTACGCAGACGACACCATTCTGTATACTTCTGGCCCTTCTTTGGACACTGTGTTAACAACCCTCCAGGCAAGCTTCAATGCCATACAACTCTCCTTCCGTGGCCTCCAATTGCTCTTAAATACAAGTAAAACTAAATGCATGCTCTTCAACCGATCGCTACCTGTACCTACCCGCCTGTCCAACATTACTACTCTGGACGGCTCTGACTTAGAATACGTGGACAACTACAAATACTTAGGTGTCTGGTTAGACTGTAAACTCTCCTTCCAGACCCATATCAAACATCTCCAATCCAAAGTTAAATCTAGAATTGGCTTCCTATTTCGCAACAAAGCATCCTTCACTCATGCTGCCAAACATACCCTTGTAAAACTGACCATCCTACCAATCCTCGACTTTGGCGATGTCATTTACAAAATAGCCTCCAATACCCTACTCAACAAATTGGATGCAGTCTATCACAGTGCAATCCGTTTTGTCACCAAAGCCCCATATACTACCCACCATTGCGACCTGTACGCTCTCGTTGGCTGGCCCTCGCTTCATACTCGTCGCCAAACCCACTGGCTCCATGTCATCTACAAGACCCTGCTAGGTAAAGTCCCCCCTTATCTCAGCTCGCTGGTCACCATTGCATCTCCCACCTGTAGCACACGCTCCAGCAGGTATATCTCTCTAGTCACCCCCAAAACCAATTCTTTCTTTGGCCGCCTCTCCTTCCAGTTCTCTGCTGCCAATGACTGGAACGAACTACAAAAATCTCTGAAACTGGAAACACTTATCTCCCTCACTAGCTTTAAGCACCAACTGTCAGAGCAGCTCACAGATTACTGCACCTGTACATAGCCCACCTATAATTTAGCCCAAACAACTACCTCTTTCCCTACTGTATTTTATTTATTTATTTTGCTCCTTTGCACCCCATTATTTTTATTTCTACTTTGCACATTCTCCCATTGCAAATCTACCATTCCAGTGTTTTACTTGCTATATTGTATTTACTTTGCCACCATGGCCTTTTTGCCTTTACCTCCCTTATCTCACCTCATTTGCTCACATCGTATATAGACTTGTTTATACTGTATTATTGACTGTATGTTTGTTTTACTCCATGTGTAACTCTGTGTCGTTGTATGTGTCGAACTGCTTTGCTTTATCTTGGCCAGGTCGCAATTGTAAATGAGAACTTGTTCTAAACTTGCCTACCTGGTTAAATAAAAATGAAATATTTTTTTATTTTTATTTTTTTTTTAAATGACGAGTTTCTCACATGACAGGCATATCTGGGGGATGTTTTTTCTCGCCTGAATCATCTGAATCTAGGATTACAGGGACTCTACGCAATATTCAATGTGCGGGACAAAATTGAGACTATGATTAAGAAGTTGGAGCTCTTCTCTGTCTGCATAAACAAGGACAACACACAGGGCTTTCCATCATTGTATGATTTTTTGTGTGCAAATTAACTCAAGCTTATGGACAATGTCAAATGTGATATAGGGAAGCACCTGAGTGAGTTGGATGCGCAATTACGCAGGTACTTTCCTGAAATGTATGACACAAACAACTGGATTTGTTATCCCTTTCATGCCCTGCCTCCAGTCCACTTACCGATATCTGAACAAGAGAACCTCATAGAAATTGCAACAAGCGGTTCTGTGATAATTGAATTGAATCAGAAGCCAATGACAGATTTCTGGATAAGGCTGTGCTCAGAGTATCCTGCCTTGGAAAATTGCGCTGCTAAGACACTGATGCCCTTTGCAACCATGTAACTATGTGAGAGTGGATTCTCGGCCCTCACTAGCATAAAAACGACATACAGGCACAGACTGTGTGTGGAAAATGATTTAAGACTGAGACTCTCTCCAATACAACCCAACATTGGAGAGTTATGTGCATCCTTTCAAGCACACCCTTCTCATTAACATGTGGTGAGTTATTCACCATTTGGTGAAAGATGGTGAAATAAAGAGCACAATTATTGATTATTATTATATATTTATTTGTGCCCTGGTCCTATAAGAGCTCTTTGTCACTTCCCACGAGCTGGGTTGTGACAAAAACTCACACTCATTCTTATGTTTAATATCAAATCAAATCCAATGTTATTTGTCACATACACATGGTTAGCAGATGTTAATGCGAGTGTAGTGAAATGCTTGTGCTTCTAGTTCCGACAATGCAGTAATAACCAACAACTACTACCTTACACACACAAGTGTAAAGGGATAAAGAATATGTACATAAAGATATATGAAGGAGTGATGGTACAGAACGGCATAGGCAAGATGCAGCAGATGGTATCGAGTACAGTATATACATATGAGATGAGTAATGTAGGGTATATAAACATAAAGTGGCATAGTTTAAAGTGGCTAGTGATACATGTATTACATAAAGATGGCAAGATCCAGTAGATGATATAGAGTACAGTATATACATATGCATATGAGATGAGTAATGTAGGGTATGTAAACAATATATTAAGTGGCATTGTTTAAAGTGGCTAGTGATACATTTTTACATCAATTCCCATCAATTTCCATTATTAAAGGGGCTGGAGTTGAGTCAGTATGTTGGCAGCAGCCACTCAATGTTAGTGGTGGTAACAGTCTGATGGCCTTGAGATAGAAGCTGTTTTTCAGTCTCTTTGATGCACCTGTACTGACCTCGCCTTCTGGATGATAGCGGGGTGAACAGGCAGTGGCTCGGGTGGTTGTTGTCCTTGATGATCTTTATGGCCTTCCTGTGACATCGGGTGGTGTAGGTGTCCTGGAGGGCAGGTAGTTTGCCCCCGGTGATGCGTTCTGCAGACCTCACTACCCTCTGGAGAGCCTTACGGTTGTGGGCGGAGCAGTTGCCAGTGATACAGCCTGACAGGATGCTCCCGATCGTGCATCTGTAGAAGTTTGTGAGTACTTTTGGTGACAAGCCAAATTTCTTCAGCCTCCTGAGGTTGAAGAGGCGCTGCTGCGCCTTCTTCACAACGCTGTCTGTGTGGGTGGACCAATTCAGTTTGTATGTGATGTGTACGCCGAGGAACTTAAAACTTACTACCCTCTCCACTACTGTCCCATCGATGTAGATAGGGGGGTACTCCCTCTGCTGTTTCCTGAAGTCCACAATCATCTCCTTTGTTTTGTTGACATTGAGTGTGAGGTTATTTTCCTGACACCACACGGGGCGGCAGGGTAGCCTAGTGGTTAGAGCGTTGGACTAGTAACCGGAAGGTTGCAAGTGTTACCAGTTTGAAGTGTTGTACTAAGAGTTTAGAAAATTCACCACATGCTTGTGAAAATAGGCACCAAAGGGATTTTAAAAACTGTTAGGAGGTAATACACCTCTCAGCTGATGAGAGGTGCTGGAGCAGAGGACCACAGGTGTGTGAGGATACAGCAAGCTAACTAACAACCAGCACTGCAGCACACAAATATGCAGAGGGGAGACATAGCCAGGCCCTTGTCAAACACTGGAGGTGCCCATTCCCCCTGTATTATGACTTTGTGTGTGTGTGTGTGTGTGTGTGTGTGTGTGTGTGTGTGTGTGTGTGTGTGTGTGTGTGTGTGTGTGTGTGTGTGTGTGTGTGTGTGTGTGTGTGTGTGTGTGTGTGTGTGTGTGTGTGTGTGCGTGCGTTTGTGCTTGTGTGTGTGTTTCCATCTACATTTCTTATTTTTGCACTCTGTGGCCCTCTGTCAATATCTCTGTTTTTCTCTTTCTCCCCTCTCTCTCCCTCTTTCACCATTTCTCACTGTATCACTCCATATATTCATGAATTCCTGTTTGTGATGAAAACTTATGCATGAAAACAGAGGGTGGAAAAAACAAACAGAGAGTGAATGGTGACGGAGGTTTGTCTGGCCTGGGCACCGCGCGTAGCGGCAGACGCAGGGTGGTCCTGAGGGACATGCCAATGCGGGAGACTATGATTCCATCTCTCTCTCTCCATCTCTTTTCCCCTCTCTTTCTTCCTTTCCACCCACCCACCTTTCATCCCCCATCTTTCTCTCATTTCCCCCCCCATTTCTCCTCTCTCCCTTCTCTCTCTCTCCCTCGCAGTGTCAAAGCGAGTTACAGGCAGAAGAGCACTCCCTCTTAAATAATTCACAAGTTGATTAATAGACTCACAAGGGTATAATTAGACAGGGGAGAGACAGTGGCTAGTGTAACCAGTACAGTGCTTAGGGGAATTAGAGAGGGAGCGGGGTTACTGAGGAAATAGAGAATACGGAGGGGGTGGAGGGGGGCACCTTTCTGAGGCTAGGTGGTGTGTGAAGCAGCCTCTCCAGGAGCATTGAGCCAGGGTTTGTTTGATGTGTAAATTGGACAGTTTGAATCCGTCTCCTTTAATTTTTCACAACGTACAGGGCCCCCTGGGTACTCCACCACTAAAATAAAATTGTCCTCTCATCTTCTCACTTTTTAAACCCCTTTTCTTTTTTATTAGCTGTATCATCTCCATACTTTTCAGTTATCCTCCTCCGATCAGAGTATAGGGTTTCACCTGTATTCGTGTCATGCAGCCATCAGCATGAAAATGCACTTACACTTCGTCTAAGGCATCTTTTGTATTCTGAAAGGGATGTGCTTTCCACTGCTAGACCCGTCTTCAAAACAAACAAACAAACAAACAGAACAATGAAACAATAGATCTCACTTTTCAGCCCAGACATCATTTCGGTTGTTGCTGATCTCTGTCTGCTTCACTTCCACTGTTAAAACAACAACAACAACAACAACAAATCTACTGAAATACATCCAGACAGATACACAGACGCAGTGTCTTTTCAGAGGCTTTTCTCCCCTTCTGCAAAGTCAATTCTGACTGACTTATGATACTCATACTCACATGTTGTTCTTCCTCCCCGTTCTCTCATTCTTTGGTGTTTCATTGTCGATTTCTCAGATTGCTTTCTGCTGTGTGTGTGTGTGGTTTCACAGTGAGGATTGGAAATGTGTGTATCCAAACAGGCCCAATGTGTCCATCCAGATCTGGGCTCTGATGTGCTGCGTGTCTGGCCGCATGTCGGCTTGTCAGCTCTAATTTATCCCTCTCTGTTCTTTCTATTTTCTATCTTCTGTCTCCTCCAGATGTTGCGCCCGGTGTCAAAATGGATCTCTAGATTTTCCACTGCTGAAAAAGGGGGAGAACATATTCTTCTGTTTGTACAAGCTGATAGATACACTTTGAAATTCAATTCCATTTTCTTTCATGCCATAAGACA